>NC_057799.1:113973869-113999605 GCF_018294505.1 Triticum aestivum | reverse complement strand
ATGGCTCAGTCTAGATATCAGCACGAATCAAGTTGTGCATATTTGTTGTTGGCATGAACCACATCGCCGCATGTCGGGTTTGCAAAAGCCATCCATCGCATGGAAGCTTGATGCCTTTCACACACTGAAGATTATCTGGCAACAAGCTGTGTCGACGAATCTCTGGATATGGTGATTCATGAAACCCATGGTATGATGTGTAAACACAACCCCCACTCGCGAATGGAAGTTGCATAGCATAGTAATCATCGCCGGTGATATGATCGATGATTGGTTGGATGATCGGATAATTGAGCCCGAGGAACAAGGAGTGGTTGCCGAGGCTGTAAACCCGCCTCCAGTTGAATACGCCTGGCCCAACGGAGCTGGGATCTTTCTCGAACACGAAGCAGCCATAGCCATCAATGTCACGAACGCCCCCCGCATTGTACTGCATGTGGTTTGATGTAATGGTTTGGTCAATTTGGTACGTGCGAATGAGCATCAAATGACCGCCGTCAGCTGAACGAGCGATAAACCACCACCCATCGGCTGGTATGATTCCAGGTCCTGGAATCATGAAGGCCGGCGCATTTGCGTCTGCTGCAACAATTCAAATTGGAGACCAAAAGGACAAAAATAAACAATCATGTTCAGAGTATGTGTGGAATTAAGATTATTATAACAGTGACACATATCATAGACAGAGAATTGCAATGCCGTGGTCATAATCATACCCCAAGTTAAAAAAAATAAGACAATGGCTTTCATATTCTAGCAATATGTCATGGTTCAAACATCATGTAACAATGAGAGGAAAACAGATATGACAGCGCCTACTCATATTCTACCATAGCACTTACTACTACTGTTCCCATATCAACTCTAAGCAATAACATGCGTTGTTATAAAAATCTTGTAAACGAGAGTAACATATAGCAATCATGATGTTATGCTCATAATATGTATTCTAACAATCATTAGATGCCAATTGTTCTCATATCAACTCTAACAATAACATGTGTGGTCATAAAAATCTAGGAAATGAGAGGAACATATAGCAATGATGTGGTTATAGACATGCTATGCATTCTAAATTTCTAACAAATGAACAGGCAGTCGTATTCATAAGGTAAAGAGGAGATGAGATAGAACAATTACACGACGATAGATTCCACCAGTATAGGCAGCCAATCTGTGCGTCGACCGCGTAAACGATGCCATCATGCACTATAGCATCAGACAGAAATGTTGCCTCAACAGGATTGATGATGAGCCATAACCATGTATGGCGACCGGATTCCAGATAGACTAATCCCATGTTGAACAAGGCAATGAGCTTGTAATCCATGTAGTCTTCTGATGGTGTGGGCACTTCGCAGATTACAACTTTCTGCAAACAGAGCTCGAGCCAAAAGCTTGACGCGTCTCGTGCGTAGTAGGCAGGAGTGTCCGGCGGGCCGCGAGGCTCGATGGCGGCGGTATCCAATGATGGAAGGGTGATCTCTCGCTGGGTGTAGATATCCACGAGACGCTACGGACTACCGGTGTGGTGGATGAGGATGATCTAGTTGGCCTTCATGCCCGCCCAATAGTGGCCGCGCATGAAGGACAGGTGGATGGGTAGTGGTAGCATGTCGAGGGGAACCACGGCAACCTCCGTAGGATCCTCAAGTCGGTGTCTGGGCCACCTGCGAGGATTGGGCATCAGCAAGCAGGGTGTCTTGAAAAGAGCCGGCCGGTTGCAGACGAGTAGACGGTACAAAGACACCGAGCATGCGGCCAGACGGACGGTGCTGAGTAGGTCCATACGACTACAGATCTGCTCCAAGAGAACATCGGGGAGGGAATTCCAATCGCGGCTCTGCGTGTCAGTCGGTTCTGCCATTGGGGTTTTCGGTGCCTGCGAGCCAGCGGGGAAGTGGATTCGGGCGGGCGAGCGAAGAAGCTTCTCCTTGTGTGGCCGAGCAATGAGCGGGGGGATATGGTACGCGCGAGCTACCAAGGAAGATGGCGCGGGCGGGCGAGCAGTGAGCGGGGGTAAATGGTGTGCGACCGAGGAAGAAGAAGAGAGGAGGAAGAAGAAGAGAGGAGGACGGGGAAGTAAGTGCATTCAATCTCAATTCTACTAGTACTACTACTAGGATATACCGTCCTTCGGAGTGTAAATAGTTACACCGATGACATGTGGGTCTACCACAACATGGCCCATATGTCAGTTACTGGAGGACAGAGGTGCGTAGGCGTATTTGCGGAAGCGTGCTCTACTGGCAAACATGATGGCAGTACTGGGTAAGGCTGATTTAGTAACACCAACACGCTGGTTCAGCTTATTAATTACGTGTCCCATCTGTTGCAGCGTGTATTGTCACTTCACTGCGAAGACTAGTTGAATAGTTCTCTCTGACCGAGATGGGGAATAATGGATCGCGAGGACTTCCTTTCTACAGTATCCCTATGCCTCTACGCTCACTTCACTCATTTTGCTCCGTACCTAGTCACTTGTTGAAATCTGTAGAAAGACAAATACTCCGTATTTGGGAACAGAGGGAGGCTTTTACTCCGTACTATTTGGGAATAGAGGGAGTATCACCATACGGAGGGAACAGTGGAAGCTTGAAATATGAACATGTCAATGGGAGGGAGTAAGCCCCATGCATGCATGCATGCATGCATGCATGCAACATGAAACACTCACACGTACACATGGACGCACGCAACACTCACGCACCCATGCGGCACACAGCACACGACGCAACACACACGATCACGCTCAAGTGCTCAACATACTCCCTACGTCCGTGAAAGACTGTACATTTAGAGATTTACACATTGACCAGGGCATAATTAACGCCCAAAAGTAGCAGACTTATGTGTGCATGTGACCATTGAGATAAGAAGATTAAATGAAGGCTGTTGCATGCTGTAATTAAGGATAGGCATGTAGCCTATACCTACAGCACAAGTTGGTGCATTAGTCAATCAATATCGATTTAGATTAAAGGCTACATGCATTGGAAGTGTAGATGTACATCATGTACTACACTCTTTGTTTTATAGCCGATGTACACTCTTTGTTGGAAGATCGAGGGAGGACACATGCATGCACTCACATACACAGCCAGGGCAGTTCGTGCGCAAGGGTTGGACTCGTGTCGCGCCTGCGTAAAGTTTTGTTTAACTGATTTCTTTGCTCTGCCAACTGACAGGTGGGACCCAGAAACCAGGTGACAATTTAACCAGTCAACAAAGTGCCACGTCGACTATGTGGCCGGTCAATAGGGTGCAATACGGTGCTCTACGATGAGCTAGTGATCGTATAATCGCCGCAAAACTATATGTAGTGACCGTAAAGAGCGTATTGTTACGTACGTTGACCGCCAGTGTATTTTTCTCGTTTCAAATTAAGCCATATTAATCGGAAAGGACGCAGTATGGACTACTACTACTAGTACTAGTACTGCTTTGATGTGCCCCGTCAACTCGCCGAACGAGGAGAAGCTTGCTTACTACGCCTCTCCCTCGCCCACGCGCGCGGTGGTTCGCAGGACGAGGAGAGGGTTTTGACTACAGCGCCCTCTCCCTCGCCCTCGCCCTCGCCCTCGCCCTCGCGGTAGACGTGCAGCAGTTCAATCGGTGTCAGATTGCCAGAAGCATATTGTACTGTAGTATCATCATTGTTGGACCTTCCGAAGAGGCGGAGAGCCAAGTGCAAGGTTCACACGAGTACGAACTGTTGAACCTCCCGAAGAGGCAAAGAGCCAAGTGCAAGGTTTTATAGGAGTTGTCGTCCTAGTAGGAGTGTACTACAACTATAGCGAACGATGCTACTGTATGATGCCGCCACGTCACGTATATCCAAAGCTGTGCCACCTTTTTTTCTCAAAGAGTGTGTTGGAGCCCGTGCAACAACCACACAAGTTGCACATACACATAACACATTTACTAGTAATAAATTCTAAAGGACAAATGCCAGTATGCCACACAAGTTCATCTCCAATTCATGTGATAAATTTGTGCACGACTAGTCTACATATATTCACAACGCTACCATTCGGAATTACCGTACTCCACTTACACGTTATAGATGGGCTACATGTCCTCCTCCAGGTTCCAGTCCCAGGTGTTCTTCATGGATGGCACGATCCATAGCGGTGGGCAACGGGAATCATTGTCGCAGCTTTCTAGTCCGGTTCCACACAATGGAGACTCATCCAAGCTGAAGCGGCATAAATCAGGGATAGCGTGTCCCAGCATGACGTTCATCTGGCGGTGCGCACTGAAGACACAACCATGCTTCATGAACGGCAGGCCTTCCGTGTCGTGCACGGAAGGTGGCATCCGCTTCACAATGGGGTAGCTGTCCCCGATGAAAAGCGAGTACTCTCCAAGAGTGTTCCTCGGCACCCACGTAGCATCACGGGGGTCGAACTCGGCGCCGTTCATCTGGTACATGCGGCATCCCAAATCTGGACACATGGTGACGTACATAGTCAAGGTCCATGCATAATAATGTTGTGCTCAAATATGGCGGTCAGTAATACTGTGCAGCAAATAGTACTACTCCGGTATAGAGGAAGTAAAATAACCGGCTTATTATATATAGCCACTCTTGGCTACATGGATGAGATAGTAAGACATGGAAAAACAAAAATGGTGGCAGCTAGTGGGTTCAAGTCTTCAAGGGCCTAGCTAGCTATACGCGTCCTCCAAGGTAAAAAGTACTCCTACTAGTACTACAAAGTATACTACTAATACAACAATGAAAGAGAAGGCGAGAGGGTTAAAAAATGGAATACCTGGGTAGATGGTGACAGTCCGATTGTGGTAGATTGTGTGACCATGTTGCACATCAGTGGTACCATGGGTAACGACTGCTAAGATAGTTGATCCCAATATGCCAAAGTCAGCTACAAGGTTCCAGGTTAGACCGAATCGCGGATGCAAATGCACATTCAGGATCGGCGGTCTTATTTTGATTGGGGGATGACTGGTCCCTACAAAATAATGGAGTACCGTTAGGGATGCAAATGATGGTTTGTGCATTCCGTTTGTAATCTCCCGTACCGTAGGACGGCAACCAGATGAAACAAGTCCCCTGGCTTGTCACCGCGAAGATGCGGCCTAGATGGCGCACGGAGTCTTCGAACGTGTAGTGGCACAAATCTGCCGTCGCCAACATGCGCCAGCCTCTGCCGTTACTGCCTCTTGCATTGATGGCAATCCTTATGTCGAACACCGCAATGAGATAGTAATCGTCGTAGCCGCGTCGCTTTGTCGGCGGGTCCGCAATTCCACCTTCTTCAATCTCATGTAGGCATCATCATACGTATTCAAGCCCAGCCAGTCCAGAAGGCCGATACCAATGGTGGAGAAGGGGTCTACCGGAACGGCCGCACTGCTGTGGATGTTGTGCAAAATGATGGTGGTATCCGGCCGGAGGTATGCAAGCCCATCTTCGTTGGCACCGACCCAGACCTATATATAAGACGGTGGGCAGCGGAGAAATTACGAGATGGAAATGGAATAACTAAGTACTACATGATCAAACTCCATTACTGACCTGCTCATCGGACAAAATCCGACTACCTCTCAACGTCGGCAACTCTAGCGGAGTCAACGTGCAACCATGGCCAGGGAGCGGTGGACTGTTCGAAGGATTGTCCCGTAGAAGAACCTTCTCCTCGAGGACGCATGGAAGACCAACAAGCATGGCCATTTCCCAAGCCTGTTTAAGCAGCGTCTTGAAAAAGTTGGTGCAGGAAGCACCGAGTCCTGCGGCGGTGAGGACGTCGGAGCGGCGTGTGATTTCTCACAGAGGATCGTCGTCCAAGGTCTCCCAACCCCAACGAGGAGGAGAACCGCCTGGCGAATCCATGGGTGCAGCAACGAACTGCCTTCTCTTTGGGGGGAGGGGAACTGGCGAGGAGGAGATAAGAGCGTAGTAACCGCAGGGCCTCGTCCCTTCCAACTGTAGATCGTTCCTCAGCGAAGGGGTGAGGCTATTATTTACTACTAGTACTAGCATTATGGAACGTTATGGGATTGCATTATACTGTAGATAATAGCACTAGTAAGAAATTTTTTTGCACTAGGTAGTAGTTTTTGGCGTGGATTAAGAAATTTTGGGTATGTTTTTGCCATTTTTTGTACACGCCAACTAGTGTCAAAAAAGTCTTACATTATGTGACGGAGGAGTACGTACTCGTACTGTAGCAGTACTAGTACTACTTTTCTCAACTAGTAGTGCGATGTACTGTACTTCTAGTCTAGTCTAGTATAGTGCACCAGTTTTGAACTCTTGAATCTCAGGGCCAACGAGCTACAGTTGGAAGTGGAGGGTACTACTGTTCTCTAGAACCATCGCTGTACTATCAATGCAGGGGAAGTACACCTGCGTAGTGGCCTAGTGGGTACTCTCGATGCTCTATTCAGCCACTCCTCTCATGTAGCTGGCCTACTAAGCCGCTCCTCTCACGCACACACTAGCAGCCTGTTTATCAGCGACGGTTACTGCGGGGGCAGAACAATTGAGTTATTTGATACAGCGAGACTAGGCTTTTCGCTTCCATTTGTGGACGTGTAATGGATCTCGTCGAACTTTGTTAGTAGTTCCTTCTTTATGAATGAGATGAAGCAAAGCTTTTGCCTCCGTTTCAAAAAAAAAACACATCAAGAGGAATTTCTTTTATAGTAGAGCCGATAATGGAGTGAAGTCCATGCTTGCAACGCAACAAGCTACAGAGTAGTAGTAGAGCACTTTACGTACAGAGCCATATTGCAAAGTTCCCAATGCCCCGCCAGGCTTTTCCGGCTCCTCGGGCTTAATTGGGAGGCGCTAGTTTAAATATGCTACTAGCTGGAAGCTGCAAGCGAGGTGCGGCTAGGGCGAGCACGCGAGCTACGGGATGCTGGGAAGGAAAACCCGTTCACGTGGCTAGGCTGTCCAGTGCACCCAGATTGTGGGGCCGCACGTCCGTTTGACTTCAAAACTCAAACTACCCGTGTAGAATATTGGCTCGCAGCGAAGTGTAGTAGTACTATTTTTTTTTAAAGGCCGCCGTGCGTTCGGCCAGGATCGAACCCACAAAACGAGGTATACACTCCCGCGACCACTAGTAGTACTCATTGGAGTACAACGCAACCTAGAATCGCCTTTTGTCGCTAGTAGTACGTACATTGTTCCTTACAAGAAACCCCTAATGGTTAATAGTATAGCCAGCTGCTGGCTATAAGCCAGTGCCATGTCATCTACAGCCCATCTTATAGCCAACATGTACAATAATAGATCAAAAGAGTGTACTACTTTTTTATTATGTGGCCCACTTCTCATTCTCACAAAGTGCCTAGGAGCACGTGCTAGAGCTGGCTCTTCACGAAGAGCCCGCTTACCTTCTCTGTCCTCTTCTCTTTCCTCCAACTAAGCAGAAATATACTAGTTTATTTCTTATAGCTCGCTGACTCAGCTCTATTGTACTTGCTCTAATAATGCAAGAAACCACTAAAATGCCAAGAAACTACTACCACTTGCATACGTGGCAGACTTAAGATAAGACTACCTTATCAACCATTGTCATGCTCTTACCAACAAAAATCCTCGAGTGACCTCCTACCTCCGGCCCGTCCACCTAGTCATCCTCGGCCATGGGACGCAGCAACCGCCGTCGGTAGAAGGCGAGGTCAAAACCGCCGGCGGTGCGGAGCCCATGTTGTGGCAGCCCGGATGCCAGCTCCGTCTGGCGCTCGCGGCCGCTAGCTAGCCAAGATAGCTCCGTCCAGCTGCTTGTCTGCAAGGTTTGCTTGCTAGATTGGCACGGCAGCGCGGCGGCTTGCTCGCGCGCGCCGCGCTACCATCTGGCTCGAGCGAAGGCCAGCGCGGCGGCTTGCTCGCTCGTGAGTCACGCTCGGGCCAGCCTGTCAACCCGTGCGGAGGCCAGCGCGGCGTCCGGCCCGTCCGGCGGAGCGGCGGCCAACTCGCTCATCACCGGTGCCACCGACGAACACGCATCAGTACTATTTGAAGTAATGTTCAGGAAAAATAATGATTTGAGGGGGAATAACAGGATAGAAGGTCAAATGTGGGTCCCTCGTGTCAACGATAAAACAAAATGTGTTGGTTTAAGCTGCCTCTCAGCACGGACGTGTGGGCCAACCCTGCCATAAATGGGTTTAAACGAACCTAATCGGTAGGAGTACTAGGTAGTTTTTGACGTGGATTAAGAAATTTTGGGTATGTTTTTGCTATTTTTTGTACAATAGATTCTTCCTAGGGCTGGTTGAAAATGGTAGTTTTTTGTTAAATACTCTACATATTGTAAGTAGGAGTGAAAATTAAGCTTTGGAAGCCAATAAGCAAGGCTAGTTACATAGTGCATATGTGTACATGATTGAAAGTAAATATCAACCATGAGTGACTAATATCTTGGTGGAAAACTCGAAACTATGGAATACTAGGAAAAAATGCATGGTTGGAAATACTAGCAATGTTCATGTCCGTTGCAACGAATCATAATTAGAATAATACTTATTCACAAACTTGGTACAAAACACTCTAATTTTGATATACATATGTCACTAGAGATATATTATGTTTCAATTAGAATATATTCCTTGGGCTGTTTTGGTGAGGTCAGGGAGGGATGTGGTTGGTTTTAAGATACTAATTATGGGTTTTTCTGCAAATTGGTAGACAAGTGGGATGTTGGTGAGAAAAGGCAACAACTTACCTCACAATCGTTAGATGTAGATCTAATGGTCAGAAACGACGGATGGCAGACACACCAGCATCACCAACTTAGTCTTGTGTAGGAGTACTAGCAAGATCCGTGCATCGCACGGAACATCAAGATGCATTTTTTTTATAAAACACTTGTTGTGATTGACCCTTGCGGGAGTAATCCCATGTCTAAAAACTAATGATATCTCGAGAAATATGAGATAAGGTGAAGAGGAGTGGGGTGTGGTGGTGGTTGGTGGTCGGACTGAGCGGAGGCATGGGGATTGACGACGCCGGCAGCGGCCACCAGGCCGGTTTGTTCCAGAGGCTTCCTTTCTTAATTGCTCAACAATGAGATTTGTTGGAGATAAGGATGAACGAGGGAAGGCCTTGTCTGCAAATGTGGAGAGGGGTGCGGGTATCTTTTAGTTTAATTTCCATCCGTCAGATATAGATCGGACGGTCTATATTGCAAGATGGCACACGTACCATCATCACCAACTCGGTTTTTTATAAGAGAAGAAATATAAGTATGGAGATACAAACGTATTATCGATACTTGCTTCCGTAAACTAGCATCTACATTCTATTCAACGCCTCGGCATGTGGGGCCTTAGCACAATGACTTCTCGACTGTGTAAAACAAAGATTTTCCCGTCGCCGACAAGGAGGGGGTGACGGCGGCGCGCTTTTTGGCTTGCTCTAGTCCTAGTAGTCATACTAGGTGGTCTAAGCACGTGTAGATTTATTCTTTTTCACGTCTCGTGTTCGCCGTACTGCCACGACTGTTGATGAATAGACGGTAAGTTATTCACGGGGAAACCCTTGTTGAGCGTGTTTGCGAGAGAGAGAGAGAGAGAGAGAGATAGTGTGCGTGTGTGATATGTTAGAGACTGAGGCAATGATAACAGATTCTTTGTGTCTATGTGTGTGGAGGATAGAGAGAGACATGTACATGGGGCTTTGTGTTGTGTAACGTGGAGACACATATACATAATTAGAGAGTGAGTGTGTGAGATACACATGCGGACATGAGGAGAGATGAGGATCCAGATAAATGGGTGTTTGTGCGTGTCTGTGTGTGTTTGTGCACGCATTTGTGTGTGAGAGGGAGAGAGTGTATGTGGAGTAGAGAGACCACTGATGATGTAAACCTAGTATAAGGGAAGGGGGAATGGTGTGACATGTGTAGTAGCGATATAGCATGGGTGCGGGCGGGGGGAGCAGACTATTTGGAAGAGACATCGAGTGTGTGTGTGGGAGAGGGGTGTGAGAGCGAGAGAAAGAGAGAGCTAGCGACGGAGAGAGAGAGAGAGAGAGAGAGAGAGAGAGAGAGAGAGAGAGAGAGGGGGCGAGAGGGGTCGTTTGTGTCCATAAATGGCGTATAGATAGGGAGACAATGTTGATGTTGTCCGAAATTGGCCTATGAACGGAGACGCAAGGGAAGCGAGTCATCGTGTGTGTGATAGGGACTTCATGAGAGATCTAGAATAGATGGTGTAGAGAACGATGTGCGAAATCGAGCACAATTATACATTAGGGAGCTATGGAAAGAGTCACAACATATATGTATACAGGGAAGGAGCTGGGGCGGGTCCGCATGTGGGAGAGATAGAAAGAGGAGAGTGGTGCACAAGGAGACAAAGTGTGCTTGTTTGCAGTGGGGGTGGTGTGTGAGGTGAGTGCGCGAGAACCACATGACTAGGGAGATAGACGTTTGGGGGCGACGTTTTGTGTGTATGGGAAATATACACTCTACATAGTGCGTGTGCTTGGTAAGAGAGATAGTGGGAGACCTAGAGAGTGAGGGAAGAGATGTGTGCATGCCCGAGAGACAAAGTGATAGAGACCTATGTTGGGGTCCGGACTTTACAAGAGAGAGGGGTGTTAATGTGCTTGTGTGTTGGTGTTTGGGGGAGAGAACGACTTCTCTATGTGTGTGTGTGTGTGTGTGTGGTGGGGGGGTTGACTTCAGATAAAGAGTGAGGTGTCTATATTTGAGGGACTTTAGCGTAATTGAGATATTGTGCACTCATGGTTGATCAATTTGTTTCACAGTTTGTACTATGAGATAACGATACTTTTGAACATGCGTGATATACCTTGATGTACCAGAATTACAAACCTAAGCTTGGAATTTTGGAATTCGACTCCATCATTAGCTTTTGTAATTCATTTAAACGGAGGTACATTTTTTAAGCCGGGATTTCGTGATTTCAAATTCATATATCAAACCTAGAGATATACACATACGGGCATGTTCAAACTATATAATCATCCACTTTATTCATACACATACACATTTTTGCTTTTGTCATCATATTTAGGATAAACATATTTGGAATTTCATTTGAATTGGACCGTATGATGGTATTTGCTTGTAGTAGCTCAATGATCCATATTTGAATTGAATGGACAATCTAAGTTTCGAGTTGGAGACATTGATTTTCAAAACTTGCACATCTTTTTGCGTGCAAAACAAACAAATTGTCGGCCATGATATCATAGTCGGTCGTACGAGAGCAGAATACTTATAATTTTAGGCGCCAAAAGCTTTCAAACTTCCCGCTCACATAGAAATATCACGCGCCCGAAAGTTTAGCCCTGCGATATTCCTGTTTTACCCCTGCCACATGAACGGAAAAGGGCTGCTTTGGTAACTCCATTGTTTTCCCCTCTTTTCCCCCAACATTCTTCCCCAAAGCCCCTCCCCTTCCCCTCCCCGACCCCCCCCCAACCACGGCAAGCCGCCGAATCTAGTCCTCCGCCGCAGCGGTGGACCTCACACCCCGCCGGATCTACCTTCCGCACCTTGGAACCCCCAACTGCCAACTCACCACTTCACCGGAGCCGCTTCAGCGACTGGCTTGTCCACCGCTCCAGATCTCCTTAACCGCCATCATGGTCCACCTCACCGGATCTACTTAACCAGCGCCCTCGTCCACCACAGCGTAAGCCCTTCACTGACTCCCTCGTCCGCCCCTTCGGTGGCCCTTCATACAAGCCCTCGTCCGCCGCAACAGATCCGCCTCACCGAAAGCACTGTACAACGCGCCCGCCGAAGCCTTCGTCCACTGCACCGGACCCGCTCCACGGACGCCATATTCAACTCCACCGGCCCTGCTTTACCAACGCCGCAGCTTCATCAGGTTATTTCGATTTGTACTCCTTCGGTTTTTCTCTTTATCGTGCAACTGTTCACTTACCACAGATGAGCTTTCTTGTATGTCGACAGGCGCCGCAACCGTAGCACCGGAGCCGCTTCAGCGACGGCGACAGCCGGCCCAAACTCAACCGCAACACGAGCACCATCGACGATCCTTAGCTATCAAGTATGACAACGATACCCATATGCCGCCGAGAATCAGGTACTATTATCCAACGGCCGACGCCTATGTTCACTTTCCTAGCATAAGCACCGCACCTTTGAATTTCTTCAGGGCATCATTCAGTTTTTCATGAGACGCGTTATTCTGCTTGCACCTGTAGGGCCATACTTCTGGCAGTGAACATGTTACATGTGCTAAATTACATACCAGTGCACATATAGTTAATATGCTTTAGTTTTTTTCTGATGCCACCTGTTGGTTCCATCAGACTGTTTAATGTTCTCTATGCTTAATTACACATCAGCAAACTAGCATGTGGTTCCGCTGCTTTTTGTTTGTTTTACCCTACATTTTCTGATGCTAGCTATTACATCACTGCTCCGAGCCTCTGTTCATTACTTGTTTGTGTGTTCTTGATCTTCCCAAGTTGCATGACTAATTTGATGCTTCTATTAATTATGGAGCTGCCAACCCCATCAAGCAAAATATTTGTTCTTTTGGGGCTGGCACCTCGAACAAGCATAAAAATAGAGGGAAGCAGATATATTGTCGTGTATGCACACACCCTTCTTTCATTAGTTTAGATGAACTATTGATGATCAATTCGGACCAGTGCATGCGATTAAAATTAATTTTACCTAAATAGATGGTGCAGAATAAACTACAACAACTAGATTTGCAACCACGGGATGCTGACGATATCTTCAAAGAACATTGCAACAGCAGCTAGGCTTCACAGCAACATATGGTAAGCCAGTGTGTTTTAGTACATGTGAAATGTAATGCGAGTGGGCTGCTTTCTTGGCTTGTGCCCTCAACGTGTAATCCTACCGAATTACAAATAGTTTAGTTGTCTGCTTTGCTGTATTGCTTGATTTGAATGCTTATTTGTTGTTACGCTATACCTGAGTTGGCCAATATGTCAGCAGTGCCTGCTGTACTATCGTAAAGAAATGCATGCCTATTTCATTTGAGTCCTTAACTTTTCCTCTCAACTTCATCACAAGACTATCTTCATAGTTTATATGAGGCCACACTGTTAAGTGCTTTCTCAGATTATTTCACCTGCTTAGATGCCTTGGCAACTTAAATATAGCGGTTGTACACTCCCTTTCAACTAGGGATGTCAACTGGGTCCCGTTTAATCCCGATTAAAGTCCACTAGTGGTATGATAGTTCAAAAGAGTTTTTGTTTTTTGAGGTAAATGAACTAGGGAGGAAGCAAAAACTAACTAGATGGGACTGGCGGATGTCGTTTATTTGCCACTTACATCCCTAGTTTCATCTTACCATTTTAATTTCTTTTCGGCTGATGCTGCTTCGAACCATTTAAATATAGTTTGCCATGCTCGGCAATAATTCGTCCGTCGTTTACCATGTAAGCTTACTGCCTGGATCATACGATAACTATCTCTTACTGATGTCCAGCAGAAACCTTTCAGGATGCCGTTCACACTAGGACACAATGTACAACCCCAGAATCTATTTGTGGAAGCAGTGCGCCATCCATGTTACCAGATGGTAGCAGTTCAGAGGCAACACCGCCGGAGAGCAGTCTGAGCACAGATATTATAGTGCTTGAGGCTCTACTAGAGGCAGAAAGAGATGGTGTGGCTGCCATGAATGAGGTAATCTTTATCTTGAGGCTGGAAATTACGGAATTAGCGGCACACATTATGCAAGCAACCCAAGAATTGGAGGAAGTAAGAATGTTGCATTTGAAGACGGAGGAGGTCCTGCTGTTTCTGCTATCTGAAGCCCAAGGTAATCCCGGTTCTTCTTTAGATACCAGTTGAAATTGTCATTAGATTATTGTACTTGCATGTTGTGTCATGTCTCTGAATGGATTATGTTGCAAGACCCCCTATGTTGTCCATGTGTTGTAATGATGTATGATTGACATAAGGTGAACTGTTTTTCGTGTGAGCATATTGTATTGGATGAAATAATGGTTTGACTCAGAGTGTATCCAACCTACTGAATTCGAAGATCACGGCATTTCTAAATCATAATCATATATAAAGGTGGAATAAATCTTTGTTGTGGTTTTGAAGAAATAAATAACAAAACGTATAATTATCTGTGGATATTCGTAATCGAATACAAATTGGATTTGAATTTAGTTTGCCAGGTCCCAGGGCAAACGTGAATGCTAATTCTCCCAAGTTTTGAACGAAGCGGCTAAACACCCACTATAATTTGTGGGCTGCCCGAAGCAAGTGTTTGCGAGATGGAAATTACTGTCTACCCCTGACACTTGACATCCTTATCGACCGGATTTACACTGCTGTCGATAGGGGTAGACTAGTAACTTCAATCAGACGTGACACGACGGCCTCTGAGCCCATTCAGACACGGTGGGCGCCAAACGTGGGCAGCAAAACACATTTGATTCAAGCTCGTCCGAAAGACATGTGTCTCTTCCTCCATTTCCCCATTCATACACGGTGGGCGGCAAAACAAACTCTCCTCGTCTGAAATCGATGTAGGCTAATATTTTAAATAGGGGCAGATGTGTAACTTCCATCAGATGTGACACAACCGCCCTACCTGTCAGGCCCGTTCATACACCGTGGGCGCCAATCGTGGGCGGCAAAACACCCTCTCCTCGCCCGAAATAGTTACCGGCAAATATTTGGGAGATGCGAGATTACCGTCCTTTCCCCAACCGACGCGATGTCCGAAATTTTAAACGGGGGATAAGTTCATAACTTTCCCCCATTTCAGTGAAGCGCGTCCCAAAGTTTGAGATCCCCCCCCTCCCCTCCATTTCCCCATTCATACACCGTCGGCGGCACGACAACCTCCGCACTGCGGCCAGCCTCCTCCGTCCGCCACCCCATCCTCCACCTTGCCGGAGCCGCTACCCCTACCCTGTCGTCCACTGCAAGAGATGGACGTCTCTCATCCACGGCGCTGGACCAGGATCCTTTCATCGCCTCCTCTTGCTTCATCGGCGCCGTCGTCCACCTTGCCGTTGCCTCTCCTACGACCGCCTCGTCCACGGCAACAGGATATATCCCCCGACCCGGCCGTCTGCCGTCTAAAGTCTTCTTCCCCGCCGCCGACAGCCATCGCACCCGCAGCACCCTCAACGTATCAGCATAGGCCTACACGGCGTCGCAAGAGAGGTGGTACTCTTCCATATGTGCTTAAGTTATTGATCTCACCCGGAAAATAGATCATAATTTGTTTACTGTACTTTTCTTGTCCGTACCAAATCGTAGTGGCTAGTTGAAAGCAAACATTGGTTGCGAAGTAGCTTTGTCCGGTTTGCACCTTCAGATCCGCCATGGCACGGGCACTATACTCGTAAAGCTTATGGTTTCCCCCCTTTATATTCACTACCATCATCGTAGGTGCTTCGTGTCGTGCTAGCACTGCTCCTCAAGACCTCAACCCAAAGCTTACGTGTTGAAATACGAATCTGATATGATGCTCATATCACTAAAACAGAGAACGTTTAATTGGTCACTTAATGTTCCTATATTCGTTTCGAAAAGCATGTGCACCACCCACTGGTCCAGCTAGTTCCACTTTCCAGATTTTTCTCTTGATGCTTAGGGTTTTCCCCTTTTATCTACTCTACTATGATCTGCGTAGGTGCTTTCTGTCGTACTAGCATTACTCCACCCTTCAAGCTAAACAACACAACACTCAGAATTCGAAAGCTTAGTTGTTCAAATATGATTGTGATATGATACTGATATTAGTTAACCGACACATTTAATTGGTTAGCTAATGGTCCCACTTGAGTTTCCAAATGCATGTCACGACATATAGAGAGACGGCATAATTGCATTTCTTTGTCACTTGTTGACCGTACTTTCTTGTCCATACCAAATCTTTGTTGTTATTTCAAAGCAACATCGGTTGCTAACTACCCTTTGCGCGGTTTGCAGCTTCAGATCTGCCATCCCACTGCCACGGTCAACACTGTACTCATCATTATGTTTTCCCCATTTTATGATGACCACAATCAGCCTACGTGGTTCGTGTCGTAATAGAACTGCTCCACCCATCGAGCTAAACAAGCTTAGTTGTACAAATTTATATCTGATATTATTGCTGATATTAGTAAAACTGAGAGATGTTTAATTGGTTAGCTAAATGTTCCTACTTTAGTTTTGAAATGCATGTGAGCCACATATGGATAGACCGGAAAGAATAGTATTTCTCTGTGCGCTCTGGTTCATCATGGGTGGCCAACCGACATTGTATTGAAAGACTTGTAATATCTTCAATCTGCTTGCTCTTCTGCTCTTCTTTAAGATGATACTCTTCTCTTGCGGTCGACTGGTCAGATCGACTTGTTCTTCTTTACTATATGTTGAAGCTATCATCTGCGAAGTGTCATCACTTCTGGAGCTCTCATATTTTGAGTAGTAGGCCACATTATATTAATGCACACAACAAATTACAGCATGCATGGCATCTTTTAAAAGAATTGCAGAGATAGCACAAAGGGGTTTACAAGGAGGCAGTATTGGATTAGAATCACTTATGCATTACAAAGAAAATCTCACTTGTTTTTATGTTTTCATGCATGTCAGATATTGAACATTATCAAAATGAATATGAGAATGGGCGCACGAGAGGAATATTGCGGAATGATCCACTGGCTAACAAACTTGGCATGGTGGAGGATGGCCTATCTTATTCGCCCATCAAGGTGCTTGCTCTAACTTTGCAAAGTTGTATTGGTCGCACATATTTTGCATCTGACCTCTTGCATTACTTCTACTTTGTTACACCATCTGCTTAGTTTAAGCATCATATATGATTATATGCCATACCTATCCATTTTCTGTACCTATTCCATGTGTCGTCACACTATGTTTTTCCAGTCAAATGTTGTTCTTTCGTAATAGATGTCCAAAAGGAAGAGGGTGAGTGCAGATCCTCAAGGAGTACAAACTAGGTATTTGGAAAAGGTAGTGATACCTGTTAAATCAGATATATCAGCAGCCACAGAAAACACAGGCCCAACTGTACCACACTTTACCCCTACTCCAGTGGCCAAACCCCTATTAGAACTGCTGGGAGCCCAGCGTCAAGTACTGTCTATGATATCAATTCAAAATTTGAACTCCTGAATTTCTGCTTGTGCCTTACCTTCTCTCTTGTATGAAAACTAATTTTAGATGAATCTCCTTGCTCAAAGGATCATACGATCTCAAAACAATAATGGGCTCTACATTGCTCTTGTCAGTACCTCTCTCCCTTTTGCCTTGTAACGTTGTACTTAATTAATTGCTATTTGATTATGTATCATCAGTCTGCACCTGAGCTTCATTACCCTCTGTTTCTTCCAATACTATTTGATCTATATTTACTCTTTGCAAAATGTAGAATAATGGCAACGCTTATAAAGAATTTCTTTGGGGAATTTATTGAATTATCCTTCCATCAACATGGAGAAGGGCTTTGTCCAGCCCGTGTTAACATGTAATGTAAGTTCATCCTTCTCAAGCCTTCAAACTTTGTTCTAGTGTAGATTTGGATCGGCATCATTTCCTCCACTGTTGTTTGCTTTGTTGTTTACATCTGATTGGATGTTTGCAACAACTACCAGTTTCAAATTGTAGTTGTAAAAACATGTTCCTTATGCAAAACAGATCCATTTATTTGCTTATATAATTGTGAAACCTGTTACGTGTCTCCTTGTTTCTCTTTCAGACTCGTATCTCTTACGCCAGGCAGAACTTTAGGGAAGATAGTGAGCCAAACCATCTTGAGGACAGCGAGATGACCCCAAGGTCCTGTCTTGATGAAGACAGTGAGTTGAAGCTACTCACCAGCAGGTGTGAGACAACCTCTGTGTAGTCGCTGCCTCAATCAGTTCGACTTCTTCAGTCTCAACTTAAAGCGGAAAGGCTTGCTTCAGCTCAGCTCCGACTTGAAGTCAAAGATGCAATGAAGATGTCAGAGGACTGTCGTGCGCACCATCATGCCTTAAATCTAGTGTTGATGCATCTATCGTTGACACAACTGAGGTCTACTCAGCTTCTTCAGCTGTTTGGGGGGCCCGACGTGGCCAGGCCTAGTGCCTTCTGAAGTGCTCTCAGTTTTGTATATTCTTTTGTCGGCGCGTTTATTTGCACTGGTGGCGAACTTTGATGCCCAGTGGATGTAATATGTGTGATAGCCGTGATAGCCTAGCGTAAGTTGCTTGCTTATTTATTTCCTTGTTGTCTTGTTTATTTGTTTGCTTGTAGTCATTGCAGTTCTTTTTCCGCGGTTTGCTAGTGGCTGCAATAACCTATTTTTTAAAACTAGGCCACAATAACCATGGGCTAATATTTACTTTAGTGACACTGGGCCTCCTACGGGCCGTAGAAACAGTGGGCCTTCTACGGGCCGTAGAAATAGTGGGCCTTCTACGGGCCATAGAAACAATGGGCCTTCTACGGGCCGTATCATCAATGGGCCTTATACGGGCAGTATGATCGATTGGCCAAACATGGGCCAATAACAGGTCGCATTATGGCCGTAAACGGGCTAGAGTTGGAATCGTCCGTTCATGGGCCGACCATAACGGGCCATCGTTAATAGGCCGTATTTGATGACGCTATGAAAACGGCCCAACGTATTAACGGACCACAAACAGGCCGACTGTAACCACGGGCTGAATTTGGCCCACAAGCAGAAAATGACAGTAATGGGCCGTAAGTAAACGAATGCTGGAAATGAGCCCAAGAATAAATGGGCTCTGAGAAGGCCGAAAGATAACATGGGCTGGAAACAGCCCAACGGAATAACGGGCTGTTAATGGGTATAAAGTGATACACTGTTCATTACGGGCCAGTTTCACCACAGGCCGTTAATGGGTGTAAAGTGATACACTGTTCATTACGGGCCAGTTTCACCACGGGCCATTAATAGGCCAAGAGTTACATAGGGCCTCATATGGGCCAAAAGACGTCATGGGCCATACATGGGCCAGGAGTGAAAACGGGCTGGAATCATATTGGGTGGCCCAGATGACGCTACTGGGCCTAATTCGGATAGGGCGTAACGGGCCTTGGGTTAGCGGGTTGTAAATGGGTTATATGCGAACAGGTCGTTAACAGGCTTTACATGAGCCGGCCCGCCACCTTTTGACCAAGTCAAACGGGCTGGCCTTTTCACAGGAATGGGCCTCTGCTGGGCCGTGCCACGTGTCGACGTATCATAGGCGCCTTCTGTCCAATGAGTGGATGACATCTGTCCCAACGATGAGCCGACACGTGTTTCCTCCAGCCAATGATGATTTTACACGTGGAAAATCCCCATTGGTTGGGGCTGTTAACGGGTTATCGGATCCAAAACCCGACCCGATAGCTTAACGGCGTTCCGTTACGGTGGATGCCACGTGTCGGTCACCCTTGACGAAAGCACTTCTGTGACGCGGGATTTATCGTCATGGAAGTGGACACTTCCGTGATGATAATTTTGGTAATGTCATGGAACACTTCTACGACAGCACAGGTATGACTATCTTGATTCTGTCATAAAATCGTCATGGAAGTACATGCATGACAGAAAATGCGACCTACTGTGACAAACACGTATCATCACGGAAGTGTATTTTTTTGTAGTGGTAACTGTGGTGGGGGGCACCGCACACAGCTAAGAGAAGACTTGGTGTGCCTTTGGGGTGCCCCCCTCCCACGTATATAAAGGAGGGAGGGAGAGAGGCCGGCCCTCTAGGGGCGCGCCAAGAATATGGAGTCCTACTAGGACTTTCAAGTCCTAATAGGAATCCCTTTCCTTTTCGGGGTAGGAGAGAAGGAAAGAGGGAAAGAGAGAGGGAGTAGGAAAAGGAAAGGGGGGCGCCGCCCCCTTCCCCTAGTCCAATTAGGACCCATGGGGGGCGCCACCTCCCCTTGGCCTGCCTCCTCTTTTCCCGTATGGCCCAATAAGGCCCATTACTTCTCCCAATGAATTCCCGTAACTCCCCGGTACTCCGAAAAACACCCGAATCACTCGGAACCTTTCCGATGTCTGAATATACCCTTCCAATATATGAATCTTTACCTCTCGACCATTTCGAGACTCCTCGTCATGTCCGTGATCTCATCCGGGACTCTGAACAAACTTCGGTCATCAAATCACATAACTCATAATATAATTCGTCATCGAACGTTAAGCGTGCGGACCCTACGGGTTCGAAAACTATGTAGACATGACCAAGACACATCTCCGGTCAATAACCAATAGCGGAACCTAGATTCTCATATTGGCTCTTACATATTCTACGAAGATCTTTATCGGTCAAACCGCATAACAACATACGTCTTTCCCTTTGTCATCGGTATGTTACTTGCCCAATATTCGATCATCGGTATCATCATACCTAGTTCAATCTCGTTACCAGCAAGTCTCTTTACTCGTTCTGCAATGCATCATCTCACAAATAACTCATTAGTCACATTGCTTGCAAGGCTTATAGTGATGTGCATTACCGAGAGGGCCCAGAGATACCTCTCCGATACTTGGAGTGACAAATCCTAATCTCGATCTATGCCAACCCAACAAACACCTTCGGAGACACCTATAGAGCATCTTTATAATCACCCAGTTACGTTGTGATATTTGATAGCACACAAGGTGTTCCTCCGGTATTCGGGACTTGCATAATCTCATAGTCAGAGGAATATGTATAAGTCATGCAGAAAGCAATAGCAATAAAACTTAACGATCATTATGCTAAGCTAACGGATGGCTCTTGTCCATCACATCTTTCTCTAATGATGTGATCCTGTTCATCAAATGACAACACATGTCTATGGTTAGGGCACTTAACCATCTTTGGTTAACGAGCTAGTCAAGTAGAGGCATACTAGGGACACTCTATTTGTCTATGTATTCACACATGTACTAAGTTTCCGGTTAATACAATTCTAGCATGAATAATAAACATTTATCATGATATAAGGAAATATAAATAACAACTTTATTATTGCCTCTTGGGCATATTTCCTTCATCGGCGATGTCCTCTGTCTCGTTGCCGGCAAGGCGGCGCCTCAGCGGAGCGGGGGAAATCCTCCCCCTCGTTGCCCGCAGGGTGGGGCCTCGGCTGAGGTGGCGATGTCCTCTGCCTCGTTGTTGGTGGGGCGGGGCCTCGGCGGAGTAGGGCCTCGCCGAAGCCGGCGAGGTCCTCCGCCTTGGTGCCGGCGGGGCAGGGCCTTGGCGGAGCTAGCGGTGTCCTCTGCCTCTTTGTTGGCGCCGCGGGGCCTCGGTGGAGCAGGGCCTCGTCGACGCCAGTGGAGCGGGGACTTGTCGGAGCTGGCATTGTCCTCTGCCTCGTCCTCGGTCTCGCCAAATAGCGCCTCGCCCGCTTCATCGCCCTCTTTGTAGGAGGCCGCAGCCTCCGCCACCCGCATGCGGTACCGCCAGCGCTCGAGGTGGCCCCCGCGGGCGGAGCGGTATGCGTCGAGCAGTGCCTCCTGCTCCGCCCGCTCCGCGGCGATCTGCTCCTCCGCCTGCAGGTGCTCCTGGAGGAGATGGTGGTTGTAGGCGGCGTCGGCCTGCGCCTCCCGGAACTGCTCCTGACGCTTCTGCCTCACCGTGTCCATGTATTGGGCACGGGCCTTGCCGATGGTCATGGTGCAATGCACCAGCGAGGATGGAGCGAAGGAGGGGGTTGGCGCCGGATCATCGACTATGATGTTCTCCATTGGGACGCCGTCGTCGTCCTCTGGCTGCCTGCCGGCCAGCCAGTCGGTAGCAATGGCTGCCATCTCCTTGTGGTCCGTCGTCCGCCCGTCCGAAGAGCGCTGGAGCGCGAGGAAGCCATGGTGGGTAGTAGTGGTGTGGACAGGAGAAAGGGAATGGAGGCGAATGACTGCGGCTATGGCCGGCGCAGCATTTTATATAGCAATGATGGGTGGCGGAGGGACGGACGTGTGGCGCCGGAGTAGCCGCCTCGGCAACCGCGTATCATTAATGTGGGCGACGGACGGACGGACGGCACTTGTGTCGTTTGAAGGCGGAGCAATCGCCTGCACCGGGAAGCAGGGCGGGCGGTGCTACCCGTTTCGGGCGGAAAGCGCACGCGGGCGAGGGAGGCGGTCCGGGTGGGCCAGGGAAGTCAGACTCGTGCTTGGCAGCGGGTCGGTCCAGCAGCCGGACATGTTGGCTCGCCAGCGAGCTCGCTGAGCTGAGCGACAACAATCAGACGATGGACGTAGCTTACGACCAGGAGCCGGCGCCACTGTCCAAGCCAGTTCATGCCGTGTTCACCATAGAGCAGGTGCGGCCGCACTTCGATGCCCTAATGGCGGAAGAGCTACCAGTGCAGGAGGACCTGTGCTGCAACCTCCGTCTCCTCAATGAGCACCGGTGAACAAGCGAACAACAATGTCGTCCCGGACATGTGGCCCTATGATCCTAGCTTCCCGAATGAGCAGCAGGCGCTGTATCAGACCATCCGTAGGGCCCGCGAGGCCCTCTTCGTCGTCCTTCGAGTTGTTGCGCTCACCGTGGCGCCACCGTCTCGCGTTGTCAACATGGTCAACGGACATGAGGAATGAGGAGATGACATTACTTGGAGAGGATAATAGTGGGGACCCACCAGGGCCATAGCCGCACGTACGCAAGTGCCCCTGATTATATACAACTATAATTTTTTTGCTTCCTCCTAGTTTCCTGACATCACGGTCTCACACCATTGTCAACCTATGTAGTCAATAAACGAGAGAATTGCACAAGGAGCGGCCGACAGCTGGGACCAAGCAGCTCGAGCAGTATTTGTGTTTTTGAGGTGTGAGCACTGCAGAGTTTTTCTTGAGCGATGTTTTCGTTGTTGTTCAGAGGAGAGCAGGGTATTAACTGGGCGGGCTGTGGCCCGTCTAGCCCAGGCCAGATATCCAGCCCAGATATTAATTTTTTTCAAGCTGAAAATGGCTAGCCTAGCTATACTTTTTTTTTTGAGGAATACCCAGGCAAGGTCAACTTGTTATTCTCCGCCCCGTTGGGCTGCAAATCTTTCCTAGGAGGGATGCATTAGGCTTAACAAGAAAATGGGCTTTAAGAAATAATAAATGGGATGTAATTATAAAAACTGGGCAGTAACTATAAAAAATGCACCAAACACATAATTAGTTTATAAAATATTATCTTTGGACTTTGAAAATTTTAATTTCATTAATTGTTCCGAGCGCAATGTTTCGTTGGATGTTTACGTAATACAATTTATATTGAAATTGTATTTAATCTGACTAGAAATTTCGGGATAAAAATATTTCGGATCCCATCAAAATGTGGGTAAGTTTATTTAATTCTGTTTTGAACGGTTGGTTGAAATTATTAATCGTTGTCCTAGCTAGAAAATGGGTTGTACTTTTAACAAACTGTAAATGGGTTGTAGTAAATTCCATTAGAATTCAAAAATGGGTTGTACATTCTTACAAATCGCAAATGGGCTATAAGTTCTCTACCACACACTTGTGGGCCTACTAAGTTGACGCGTCCCCTCAAAAAAAATTAAGTTGACGCATATGCAAGTGTCAACTTATAGTCAACACACGGTTCTAGAAGTAGTGGTCGTTGGATGTCCATCCAACGGATGTCGTGCTTCTTCTTCAATCTCGGATATTCTAGCTTCAGCCGCCCAAAAAATGATTCCTCCCCTAACATCTGGGGCGCACCATTTCAGAGGCTGACATGTGGGCCTACTAAGTTGACGCGTACCAAGGGCTTTGTCAACGAATGACATCCATCGGAAGTGGACTATACGTGGAGAGGCTGACAGCTGGGTCCATGGACGAACGCAAGGAAATGCCTCCTTATTACGCGCAAAATAATGATTCCTCCACCTGACAGCTGGGACCCATCGGAAGGGCCTCTGTATTTCACGAAAAAAATCCCCCCCCCCCGCTGAAAGGTCGGACCCACTAGCTATATCTTTGCACGCAAGGAAGTGCCTCCTTATTACGCAGAAAAAATGAATACTCCCCCTGCTAGCTAGGACCCACCATAGTGGGAGGCTGACTTGTGCATCTACTAAGATGATGGGGACGGAGGGCTTTGTCAAATTAGTCAATATGAACGATTCTAGCTCCAGTGACCGTACGATGTCCATCCAACGGCCGTACTGCTTCTTCAACCTCTAGTCTTCTTGCTCCAGCCGCCCAAAGCAGCGCCGGTCGTGTCGCCTGCTCCTGCCTCCCGTTGCCGGCTGTGCTGCCGCGGAGGCCTCACCGCCCCCTACTACTCCCACCGCTGGCCAGGCCATCCCTCTACTCACCCACACCCCCTGTTATTCTGCGGCGACGGTAGCCTCACACCGCAGCCGAACCAGTGAACCCTCATACTCATCTCCGCGTGGGCATCCACTGCCGCGTCTTCCCCGGCTCCGCGTCGTCCCCTTCCTAGGCCTTGCCATCATCCATCGCCTTGGTGCTCTCGGCGCGGCGTGGTCAATGTGCTCAACAAACGACTTCCATCGGAAGAGTACTATACGTGGAGCGGCTGACAGCTAG
The DNA here is from genome assembly GCF_018294505.1 of Triticum aestivum. Classification (NCBI taxonomy): domain Eukaryota; kingdom Viridiplantae; phylum Streptophyta; class Magnoliopsida; order Poales; family Poaceae; genus Triticum; species Triticum aestivum. The sequence goes on along the minus strand of NC_057799.1, from coordinate 113,975,113 downwards.
GTCCACGGCCGCAGCAGGGAAGTGCCTCCTTATTACGCGGAAAATAATAATTCCTCCACCTGACAGCAGGGACCCCCCGGACGGGCCACCGTATTTCACGAAAAAAACGTTTCCCTCCTGACTGCTAGGACCCACCAGCTACATCTTCGCACGCAAGGAAGTGCGTCCATATTACGGGCAAAAAAAATGATTCGCCCCCTGACTGCGAGGACCCACCAGCTACATCTTCGCACGCAAGGAAGAGCCTGACAGTCGGGACCCACCTGGTCGAAGCATACGTAGTGTTGTCATTCTGGTCGCGAACGTGTACGTACATACGATCGGTCTGTCAGCAGGCTGCAGCGATGAACCATGGCCATGTAAGGAAGGGCACATGTCGTAGTAGAGGCTCGCATGTGTCGTAGTAGAGGCGCACACATAGAATGTACACGTACGTACAGCCAGGGTGCAAGAAAGAAAATATGGCCACATACGTACATACGGGCGGGGTCTCGAACGCCTACTCACGCATACGTACGGCCAGGGCTCGTGTACATGGCTGGGTCGGAACGGAGAAACTGCGTCGTCGTCGTGTTCATGGGGAGGCAACGGAATGCGTCGTGTTCATCGGGAGGCAACGGAACACATGGTGTTCATCGGGAGCCAAAAGGCTTGGACGGAACAGCCGATCGAAATGAGGCCTGGCGTACCGCAGAACGGAGGAAACGGCCTTGTGTTCGACCGGCCACGGACGAAATGGGATCCTGTTCATCGGGAGGGGTCTGGCGTACCGCAAAACAGAGGAAACGGACTTCTCTTGGACCTCCTACGGTCGAAACGGGGTCCTGTTGATCGGGAGGGGTGTGGCGTACCACAAAACGGAGGAAACCGACTTGTGTTGGAGCGCTATGATCGAAACGGGGGTCCTGTTAATCGGGAGGGGTGTGGCATACCGCAAAATGGGACTCCACGGGATACTGTTCATCTCCACCGTCGATCTCCTCCAGCCTCCACGGGCTACTGTTCATCCACCGTCGACCTCCTCCAGCCTCCACCTACGACTGTTCATCCACGGGCTCCTTGTTCATCCACAGCCTCCACCGCTCCTCCACCGGCTACTGTTCAACCAGCCCTCTCCACGGGGTCCTGTTCAACCACCCCTCCACGGGCTACTGTTCATCCAGCCCTCCACCGGCTACTGTTCAACCAGCCCTCCATGGGGTCCTGTTCAACCAGCCCTCCACGGGGTCCTGTTCATCCACCCC